>NC_074717.1:45696994-45736994 GCF_947242115.1 Biomphalaria glabrata
GGGTTCAGAACACAGTCGACTACAGCACAGTTCAGCGGTGTGGTTCTGTACGGAGCATTACGACGGTTCAGTGCGGAGTACTATCAAGTACAGTTGAGACGAACGGCGTCTTGATCTTGGTCTGTGATCGAGTCCGACACAACGAGCCTAGTGTGTGAAGTCAGTCCTGAACTGTTGAACCCAGTGCAAGCCCGGAACGAGACGGAGAGGCCAGTGCAAGAGTTGATACGGCGGAACGGTGTTATCGGAGAGATATTTGTACAGTGTACGTGTTGCCTATTGTACAGTATTGGCTGTTATTTGTTCAACTATTAAAGAGTCACGTTACTTTGGGGCCCTGAGTTGTCAAGTTCTTTAAGTTGGTGGTGTATGGTGCAGTTTGCAGAGCGCCTGGATAGTGAGATTCGTAACAATATATACACTATCGTTTAGGTATTCTGAAGAGGACAAAGAGAAAAGAAAGAACATTAATACAAATGCAGACTAGAAATACATAGAATAAAACCTAGACTACCAGAGCCATGAAAAGAATCATATATTAAAGTGAAGGTGTAACTTCTCAAAACAGCTTCGAGTTAATTGGAAATAAGAATGTGCGCATCTTTGACTTCGAAGGAGGGGCTTTTTGTTATAATAATTATTCGACTGAAGACTAATACTCAAATCTGGGGTAAAATACCAAGCTCTAAAATCGAAATAAATAACTTCGTTGGTGTCTCATACAGTTATCTACCTTTATATACTCTAGGCAGCTGACGTATTGTTCGTCTGCTTCCGTAGACAACTGTTAAAGTAATCACGTGACCAACACGACATTCCCCCCTCTTCCCAACTCCTTGTGAACTGACGATAATGAATTTGAGAAACATAAGTTGGTCAACTTTAATGACCACCGTTTCACCACGTGACCTTTTTCGTTCAAGTTTCGTTGTATTGATTTCTGTGTGACTTCACGCAACAATTACTTAGAGTGCTCTACCTTCAAAACGACACAATTTTCCCCCCATATTGCTACAACATACAAACAGCTTTCTATCAGCGATCGATCTCCCGCTCGGAGTGAAAAGCAAAACTTGTAGGAACTAACGATTTTAATCAAATAAAGATTTCCAGGGCCGACATGATTAAAAAAAAAAAAGGGTCAGCATGGCCACTTAATTCAGTAATCGATTAACATTAAAAAAAAAAAAAAAAAAAAAAAAAAAGCAACTCATAACCTACTTAAAGCCACCAGAAAATAATTCGTTTAAAAGAATGGGTTTTTAATTTTTTGTTTTAAATTCTGATTAAAAGAATGTAATCTTTTGCCAAGGACATTCTGTCGCGTTAATCTTCTGTTTTCTTTACAGCGCTGTTGATCTTATTAGCTGGGGAGTGTGTCCATGATGAAAAACAGTGGCTTGAAAGACTATGTACCATTGAACTCAAATAATGTTTTATTTATGTAGTCTGATAAAAAAAACTGTGAGTGGAGGACACCATGAGATAATCTATTGTATGAAGACTTACCTATAGTGGCGGAAATACATATAAAAAAGAACAGACTTCGCTGAACAGGTCACCTTGAAAGAATGTCAGAGAACAAAGGAGCCCAACTTGTATACCGACAGAAAAAAAAAAAGGCCGTCCCAACAATACTTTCATTCATATTCTGTACACCGAATATATAAACAAGAAAAATATAATAATTCTTAAAAAATATTGGGTTATTTTATGCCACTGTATAGTATGTAGTATGGATGTCATCCAATTCATTTTGAAATAGATCTAGACCAACAACAATAAAACTCTGCGATTAGAATTATTTTTACCAATTTGTTTTTGTTTTGCGCTAGTTCATGCTTTTAGCTTTGTCAATGCACTACGATCCTGTCACTTGTCTGGACCAGTTGGGAAAGGTAAAGGTGGAGGGGGGTGTGTGGAGAATAAAGTAACCATGTGCCAGCGATGTGTTTATGAACATAAAAGGTTCCATAACCATTTATTGTTAGTTTTAAACTTAAAGCACCGACATAATTCTCTACACAAAATATGTATGTATCTAGCTATGGGCACGGTGGCTGAGCGGTAAGGAGCTTGGCTTCTGAGCCAAGGGTACCGGGTTCGAATCTAATGGGTACCTGACATTAGTTGGGGAAAAGTAAAGGCGGTTGGTCGTTTTGCTTGGCCACATGACACCCCTCGCTAACCGTAGGCCACAGAATCAGATGACCTTTACATCATCTGCCCTATAGACCATAAGGTCTATAATGAGCACTTTACTTTTTTTTTAATCTATGGGCAGTGTTTTTGTGGCCCACGGTTGTTAACAAGTATAGAGAGGACTAATTCAACTTATACCCCCCCCCCCAACATTCAAGCACAATTCATTTCATTTGCTAGATGCTAAAAAAAAATTAATTAATTATTAATTAGTTGATTCTCGTTTTGTCAGGTACCAGAAATATTTGTGCGAAATCTCAGCTTGACCCGAGAATTTGTGTGTGAGAACTAACGTGGACACAAATTAGACTAGTCAACAAGAGAGACAGAGTGAGGTGATATAAGATTGGTTAAAAAAAATCATATTTATGGGTCTGCCTTCATGGTAGGAAAATCTCCTAAAGTGACAGCATTTTTACCTCAAATCGGATTAGATCAGGCTCAATTAATTAACATGATCTATACATATGTCTCTGTGTTTTGAATAAGTTGCTCGCCACCCCGCTACAGTGGGTCAAGGCCTCCGTCACGTTTGTAGTGTTTTTTCCGGTCACAGTAATATCTCAAATAACAAAAGCGATATTGAATATAGCGTCTCATTATTACATACATTCTACTTGCATTAATTCAGATTATATGACCTAAGTGGTATTCTATTTCTAACTTTCTGTTGGTCTTATGATAAGATTTGCAAACAGTAATCCCTAGAGCTGTTCACCATTTTTAAAACATATTTTCATGGTCTTAACTAATGACACTTCCTCATGTTGATAGTGTTATCGCGATAAACGGAAAGTAATATAAACATATGATGGAGTGCTAGAACTGTGCAAATAAATGAGACACACTTTTCCAATGTTGTATCTAATTAAAATATCCGTTGATACTGTGAATTGTTCAAGATGCACTAGCCGTATTGAAACAAGGGGAAGTACTTAAAAATTCTGAGAGGCTTATATCCCTTGATTCCAAGTAAATACGAGAATATGATTTTTATAAAAACTATGCCGCTATTTTCAATGTTATTTATTTTACATTAAAATATTGTGCTCATGAGAACTCAGTGCAGCGCTTACACTCATCATCTGATTACATTCTGATTACATTCTTTTATTTCATATTTTTTTATTATAGTTAATTATAGCTATCAAGAAAAATCACTTTGTATACGTAATATAAACTTAGATTTGGGTATCTTGGTGCCAAGAGCTACATGTGTATTATAATGGTATAATAAATTTAAATGATGTGTTCTAAGTACTTCTTCCTAACCGTTAGCGTGCTGTGATGATCACGCCCTGATGATTCCTGCCCTAAAGAGTGTGACAAGAGATCAAACTAGACAATCATTGAAACATTATCAATACACCGTTGTTTCGAACTAATGCGTAGTAGACTTTAGTTTTCAAAAGCATTTTGGACCACAGCACTTCGTGCTGAAGTATTTTGGCCTGCATTATTTCGACTAACGTATTCTGGATTGAAGTATTTTTGTAATAAAGTATTATGGACTTCACTATTTTGAACTAAAGTATTTTGTAACGAAGTATTTTGTATTGAAATATTTTTGACTAAATTATTTTGAACTAAAGTATTTTGGACTAAAGCATTTTGGACTAAAGCATTTTGGACTAAAGTATTTTGGACTAAAGTATTTTGGACTAAAATATTTTGCACTAAAGTATTTTGCACTAAAGTATTGTTACAACCGTGGTGGTGTCAAGAGTAGAGTACCAGTGTGTGTGTGTGTGCGATCGGATGGCATACTTGACACAGGCCTGAGGAACCTGGTTACATAAGGCGCCCGCAGGGGATGCAAGGTGGTGCATTTGGATTCTGAGTAGCCTAATTCTAGCCATTTTTTTTGTATCACATTAAAATCACTTGACCTTTTTTTTAGTAGCAACAGATCAAGTAGTGTTCCCACTGGAGTACAATTGGACGTCATTGGTTTAGCTCTCATCTTTACAGCTACCATATTATGTCTAACTTTGGTAATAATAATAATATTAATAATAATAATAATAATCTTTATTATCCATATAGAAATTTGTCTTATAATTTGTGCATTATTCCAAACAAAACATTTTAACTATAGAAAACCAAAATATACATTAACACCAGACTCACTCATAACTGACATGCGAAAAGTTTATGTCAGATAGTATAGTTTTATTTTATGATGTAATTGCTAGGGGATCAAAAGGGTTTTTGTGTCTGTCTTTGCTAGCGGTGTCTTGTATCTCTTGTCTAAGGATATTTCCCCTCGAATCTTATGCGACTTTCGGTTACCAGCTCATCCAGGGGACGAGTACTCTAGTGAGAATATTATATAGAGACATTTTAACTGCGTTAAGACTTAAGCACAACACAGAGCCTCTTTCTGATTAGCCAATGCAATTGAGAGTTATTTTTATATGTCAGTGATCGGAGTGTGGGGCAAGGAGCCAGCGAACTATAAATTAACATGAAACTAACATTTTATGGTCAGGTCAGAGGCATCGATCAAATTGGGCACCGTCATTGGTCATTTCAATGACTGCAGCCTGATCTGGAAATCAAAATTTATATATTCATACTTGCAGTACGACAAGATTTTTAAAGTACACCTCGAGTGTCACCAATAAACTAAAATATAGCTCAATAAAACTCCGCCTGGGTAAACCTTATAGGGGTATCTTGCCGGTCCCAAGCCCGGGTGAAGGAGGAGGGGGTGATCGTAAGGCTAGCAACCTCACATCACTAAACTATTGCTACAGAAACCGGAAACACACCAAACCAACTAGAACTAGGTCAGGAAGGTTCCTCTGTGGAAGAGTTTATGACGTGTACTAGTGAAAGCCCTCTGGAAGCTAGCACACCGACAAACCTTCTGACGACCAAGACCTCAACCAGGATAGGGACCTGGAACATCAGAACCATGTATAATAGCGGCAGAATAAACGTCGAAGTGGCAAGCGAAATGAGAAAGTACGGACCACTTCACATATCTGGGAAGCAGAGTTGGTAAAGACGGCGGAGCTGATGACTAATTCGGAAGAGGTCAGTCATCAGTGAAGCTGAGGGTACTGGAATGACATGGGAGCAGATGAAGAAAGCTGCTCAGAACTGAGTTCGGTGGAGAGGTGTGGTTGCGGCCCTATGCTCCAATGGGAGTGCACAGGATTAAGTAAGTAAGTATAGCTAAATAAATGTTTGAATTTTTTTAAGCGCGTATATTTATTTTAAAGACCTTGCCCAGATTTTTTTTTTCAATTTCTTTTTGATTTGTTGACCTTGAGTGAAAAAAAATTTCTAGGCTTATGAAAAATTGTTTAACACAATTGCTGAACAGACGTCATAAATGAATGATACTTTGATAATGAATAATAAAAAAAAAAAACAAATCTCACAGAGATTAAAAAAAAACTTTAAATAACATAGATCTAGGATCTAGTTGTTTTTTTTTTCAATAAATTTGATAGAGCCTGTGTTTTTCTGAGCTCATTTCCTATTTCATGTTATTTCCTTTGTCTTCAACAAAATCTTATTTAAAATCTGGCTATGTTCTGTGTCCGAACTTGTAAGATTTTTTTTTTGTAGCCTCGCTTTGAGTCTTGACCTAGATTTAGAGATTATGGAATGACGTCATCAAGAAGTGCTCTTAACGCACAAGTGATGTGTGTGTGTGTGAATGAAATTTAAAGATAGATATTCAATTTGACAATGCAATAACGATTCAGAACTATTTCATTGTGAATTTGGGTGTGAGATGCTACAGAAAGATCCTAGGTATCAAATACAAAGACCGCATGACAAAAGATGAGATTAAGAGTCAGGATTAGATCAGATATCGGACCCCACGATGATCTACCTACTACTGTGGACAGAAAAACTAAGACTCCATGGCGACACTACAAGGTCCTCAGGCCCATAGTATTTTTTGGGAGGCTTTGGGATACGCTGTAATAATCTTTAGCTCTGAAGGGACATCGTAAAACAAAACTAAAACTATCTGTCTAGATCTATATTTATAGCTTTCTATTTTTACATCTATGTGTCTGTTATTGTTTCTTCCTTCAGGGAACAGTACCAGGAAAAAAAAAAGAAGAGGCAGACAGAGAAAGCATAAAAGAATGGGCAGGCACTGTCATTGAAAGAGATTCTATCCAAAGCAAAATACAGAGAGAAAAAAAAAAGGTTAACAGATCTTGTGTGGTGCCCCAACACACAGGGGGGATGGATGAAGGTGAATTAATATCGTAATTGGATTGTTCGGAAACTTTATCTAGATCTTGGAAATAAAAATGTCCTCTACCGACTACGTCTGTTATGTGTGTAAATTACTACTTTTATACATCTTAACAAAAACAATCTGGGTTTAGGTTAAGGTCAATGTTTACGTAAACAGGTCCAGTTTTAAAACTGCTGTTCTCAGGTCACCTTATAAAATAAACCAGTGATGTCCAAACAAAGGCACGCTGTCTACACCCAGGCCATAACTTGTTGCACCCGGCCCCCTTCAGCCCAGAGTTCATAATAGTAAAAGTTCTCCTTTCAGACCTTGTAATCTATAGGACAGATGATGTTAAGGTCACCTTTTTCTTTGGTCAACGGTTAATGAGCTGGGAGTCATATGGCCAGCACAACGACCAACCGCCTTTACTTTAGAGTTGGTTGGAATCAGAGGCGCCCTAAAAATCCCGAAATTCAAAATAATAGTCTTCACCGAGATTCGAACCCCCACACTACGTAATGAGGAGAGTTAAAAGGTTGGGCTCCCGTGATCAGTGGATGTCAACTTTTTCTAAACCATCTTTTTTACAAAGCCTCGTTGCCTCGTGGAAACAAAACCTAAAACCTGGTTGGGTGGACACTGATCTCGAAAACTGCTCTTATGATTATTATAGAAAAATTAGACAGCTGTGTTGGGAAAAGTATTACTTGCTCGTTGTAGACACTGGCAAAACTCTAGTTTGACCGTTAAAACTCTAGTTTGACCGTTAAAACTCAGGTTTGACCGTTAAAACTCTAGTTTGACCGTTAAAACTCTAGTTTGACCGTTAAAACTCTAGTTTGACCGTTATAATTAAAAAAATAAATGTAAATTTGGCTAGAATTTTTTTTTCTTGAACAGACTTAAAGGCTTCGGGTATTTCCGCATTCCTTGTAGAGTTGAATAAATTCATGTTCAGGAAAAATTTGCGTATCGTCTTCTTAGTCTAGGATTAAACTGAACATTTTTCACAATAATTTTTTTTTTACTTGACAGCACAAGATTCAATTGACAAACAAAATTACCAAAATAGTTAACTGACTAATGGTAATGATTTTGTTTGGTATCTCGAACAAGGGAAAGAAATTTTACCTAAGTCCCCTTTATAGGTCGCCGCTCAAAATTGAAACAAGCAATATATAACTTTACAATCTTCTCTTATCATACATACCTCAATAGCAGAGTGGTTAGCATGTCGGCCTGAGAAGGCGTGAGACACGAGTTCAAATTCAGGTCTTTCACCTTTTTTTTTTTTCTGTAAATGCTTTTAAAAACCAATTACGGTAAAAAAACCCACCCATCTTTCTTCCCCCCCCCCCCATTTTCCCAACTGGTCCATGTATGTGATAGGAGCATAGCGTATTGACGAAGCCAAACGCAAGAAATTGCCGTTTAAAAACAAAAAAGGGTAAAAATATTAACAGTACAGATTTATTGTTGTTGGTCTATTTCAATCACAAACTTAATGACATGGACTGATCCAAACTAATTGACGCAAGCACACTTCGTAAAATGTTTTTGTGTAAAGAGTATTTTTAATGTTGTTCTTGTTAAAAAAGGACTTTTTAAATGTTTTTCTGGTTTTAATTTAAGCGACGAACCTGCACTTTTAGAAGGAAAGCCAAAGAATAACAATCTGCGAAAGAGCATTTTTTTTTTATTCAATTAGAAGAAACCATTTTTATTTCCGATTTACAGATGAGCGCAGAGCAATGTGTATTACAACATGTCTGCTCACATAGAAGACACGAAATTTATTTCCCAAGGGACAGAACTCTGTTGTATTTGCATTCTAGTTATAAATCCATATAAAAACATTAATGTATTCATTTATTACCAATGTCTGAAATATAAATAAGCTCTTTAAGAGACGTCATCTTTGTTAGTCAGGAGCAATTCAGGTTTACGATTTGATACAATTATTATTTGGCGAAGAGCCTAAAACAATACATAAATCAATACAAAAATTAACCAATTAGTCAATTGATTACTGATAATTGACTATTCTACTCCGTACAATCATGAGAAACTAACCCTTCAGTAATCACAGATATGGCAAAACATGTAAGGTTCTGCTCAAGTTATCTCTTACAAACCATTTTCGGATAAAGTTGAAAGCTGAAATTTTTAACAATTATTTATTGCACTTGACTAAACATGAATCCATTAAAAATCATACATACAATAAATTACGTATTGGTAATTAATAATTTTGTTTGATATCAATCAAGGGAGATAGCTCTACATCATTGAGAGATATAGTTGTAAGTGTGTAGTTCTTCCCCTTAGTTTAATTTTTTTAAAATATAGGGATTCTTTTTATATTTTGCTTGTTTTATTGTATTTGGATCACTGTCTAAATATTGTGAAAATCATGTTTACAGAAATGTTGGGTCTGGGTTTTTAGAGCTAGAACCTAATGGGCGAATGTGTCATTGGATCAACAGCTCTAATGCACTGCACTTATCATTCTTGTCCTATCTGGGACATAAAATTCCATTACATACAAAAAAAACCCCAACAAAAACACAAAAGTGGTTAAAATGAATGCTGGAATATATTTTTTCTTTCGAAGGCAGGGAAATTATTAATATCTAGAAGTGATTATTTTCTGTAGGGTTGTGAGAAATTTGAAGAATCTGAAAACATGTTCTAGAGCAGGGGTTCTCAACCTGTGGATCGCGACCCCCTTGGGGGATCGATGGAGGATTTTCCAGGGGTCGCCTAAGACCATCGAAAATATGGATTGTTATTGTCTACACTCTTCTATTGCTGTATGTGTGTGTGTGTGGGGGGGGGGGGGGTCGCGGCAGAGAGGGAATTGTAAAAAGGGGTCGCCGATCTTAAAAGGTTGAGAACCGCAATCTAGAGGGAAAGCTTAGGAAGAATCGATTGACAGAATATATTGAAGATAAAACCACAATAGAACCAAAGATAGACATCATCTTCACCTATCCCTTAGTCTGTTGGGGCACCACACATAATCAGTCGACTCAGGGCCGGCCCTAATAATTGAGGGGCCCTATGGAAAATGAATTGCGCGCGACCCAGTATATGTAGGGATAAGGATAATAAATGAAAATTAAGATTTTGTATTACAAAATAAATTCATCTTTGCATCACATTTTTATTAAATGAAAGCTAACAATGCCGTTTTTTTTTAATCGCCCATAGGATAGGCGTTGAATGACACTAAATAGAGCAGTGAGATTCATAACAAACGAATATTCACATTTGACTAGAGTACCACCTTTGGTAAAATCACTAAATTTAGAAAGCCTTCAGGACAGAAGACTCAAAAGTAAAGTAGCAATTATACATAAAACACTGAACCATAATCTTCAAAGACAAAAACAAAATTTAATAAAATACTCAGAAAGACACAACGATAAAGGCACATTCCTCATCCCATATGCTAGGACAAATGTGTACAAATGCTCCTTCTTCCCTAGTGCTATTAGAGCATGGAATGGGTTGCCTGAGCTAGCCAGGAAAACCAGTGACTTGGCAGAATTTAAGTCATTGGTTAATATGCATGACAAAATGCATGACGCGTAGGACGTAATCATCTTTTTTGAAGTAACGTCTGTATTATATAAGATAAGATAAGATAAGATTAGATAAGACTCAAAATGACAATTTTGTAAATTTCTAAGGTTGCAGTGACCTAATGGCGTGTTGAATATCAACGCTCCTCTCTGTCTTTTGCCTTTGATAGAGTCTCTTTCAATGACAGGCCCGTCCATTCTTTTATGTTTTCTTCCCAACGCTTTCTCTGTCTGCCTCTTCTTCTTTTCCTGGTACTGTTCCCTGAAGGAAGAAACAATGTCAGACACATAGATGTTTCGAATTTCCCCTTCAAAATCGAAGAATATTACAGCGTATCCCAAATCTACCTAAAGGCTGCGACGAACGGCGTCGAGGAGGATTCGAACCTGGCACAATCGAAACGACGGCCCAGTGCGCAAACCACATAACCAGAGTGCCTTCCATATCTATAAATTTATAAATATAAAAATAAATAAATAAATATCTACCTATATCTATGTCACACACTGGTTTTTAGAACCATTGTGACACAAAGTGATTTAGTAGTGATTTAGTAATCATGTAACTACTTCTTGAATTGTCACGAGAAAATATCGGGTCTGTGACTGACCACGGGGTGAAAACCAAAGAGTTGATTTAGAGCTCCAACGGAGTAAGGAGCGATATATTTTTTTCTCTGTGTAATATCGTATAATATAATGTAAAATGACTTAGAGATTTGATATGATACTTGTGCATCCAAGATTACTCTATTCGGATTTATGTTTGACACAATTTATATCCCCTGATGGCTGGATTTGCTGACTTACTAGGAACTATTTAAAATGATTATTAAATATTTGTCTGCTGAGAAAGTGTTACTTCTGTATACTTGTGTCGTGATCTCATTACTCAGCAGCCTTAGTAGCACTACTCCACAACAAGTTTGATAAAGGCAAAGTAATTTAATTGCAACACAGAGAACATTTTAATAAGGCCAGAAAAGGCCCTGATATCATACATTATCAAATCACCCTAGGACTTGACAATATGTATAAATATCAAAGATAAGTTAAGATAGATTGATACACTCTATTTAAATTGATCATAAATAGGTCCATGGGTATATCATTAGATAATTGCATCGATTACATATGTACTAGTGGCTTAAGCCATTAAAAACGTCCAACAAAGATTATATTTCCTTCTCTCTCTTAAAATAAGTTTTATTCCCCAAATAAAAAACTACTATTCTTACGGCAGCTAAAAAACATGCACCTTAAGAATTAGACGAAACAAAACTTTCACGACTGTAATCATGAGCTCAATGAGACGTCTGCTGGTCTTCCAGTTTTTTGTTTCTTTCTACACACACACACACAAAACAAAAATGGCGAAGCGAAAGAATTTTTTTTTTTGTGTTTAAACAAAAGCGAATAGAAAACAATAGAACAAAGAGAGTAATTTTTTTTTTGAAAATGGACAGACGGACGAACAGAATACACACACACACACACACACAGATAACAGCAGTGTGCCCCCCCCCCTCCCATCTTTCAAGGTTAAAGACAACAACAACACCAAAAAAAAAAAGAGTTCTCGAATTTCCATTCAAAATACTTTCTTACAAGATTTCGTCAACTTTCTGGATTTAACAAAAACAAACTGTTCGAGACTATCTTCAGACTAAATTTACACAATACATCTATTCAATTCGTATCTTCGTGGAAGGTGGTTGGGTGGACAGACGCGATTCTCGAAAACGGCTCTAACGATTTTCTTAATAAATTAACAGATGATGTACATCGCTGAGAAAAGAATGGCTAGCTCCTTGGCCACATTGGGAAAACTCTAGTTTGACCGTTACGAGTTTTTCAAAGAAAAAAAAAAAGAAATTTAATTTGGCTAGAGAACTAGGTCTAGATCTAGATCCAACATCGGTTTTGATAGGACTATGGTAGTTTCCGAATGTAAGTCATTATTGATTCAAGAGTTTAATAAATTATAGTGTAGGAAAAATTTTCACATTGTCGTCTAAGTCTGATAGATCTAAAGGCCTATCATTGGAGTATTGAAAATTTTTAGTAGAGTTCCCCTTTCAGACCTTGCGATCTATAGGGCAGAGGATGTAAAGGTCATCTGTTTCTGGGGTTAACCAGGATGTCATGTCCAACCACCTTTCCCCAACTAGTGTCAGGTACCCATTAGATTTGGGGGGACTCAGAGGCACCCTAAGAGCCCCGAAATTAAAAATCCCAGTACTCGCCAGGATTCGAACCCGGAATCCCCGGTTATGAAGTCAAGCGCTTTATCACTCAGCTACTGCGCCTCCTATATAAAGTGTAGTAGATCTATGTATTCGCTTAACCGGGATTCTTTCTTGGTTGAAAGGGTGGATTGGTGCGGGGTAAAAAAATGTTTTACAACGGGAAAATTGGAGGAACATTGATTACAGGACTGTCACAGCACCCTTAAGACGAGAAAGTCAAGAGACAGATGATGAGTCAAGGTTACTTAGCACACATAACTTAAAGCTACTCGACACATATAAATCAAGGTTACTGGACACACAAAAAGTCAAGGTTACTGGACACACAAAAAGTCAAGGCTACTGGAGACACAAAAAGTCAAGGTTACTGGACACACGAAAAGTCAAGGTTACTGGACACACAAAAAGTCAAGGTTACTGGACACACAAAAAGTCAAGGTTACTGGACACACGAAAAGTCAAGGTTACTGGACACACAAAAGTCAAGGTAACTGGACACACAAAAAGCCAAGGTTACTGGACACACAAAAAGCCAAGGTAACTGGACACACAAAAAGTCAAGGTTACTGGACACACAAAAGTCAAGGTAACTGGACACACAAAAGTCAAGGTTACTGGACACACAAAAAGTCAAGGTTACTGGACACAAAAATTCAAGGTTACTGGACACACAAAAGTCAAGGTAACTGGACAAACAAAAAGTCAAGGTTACTGGACACACAAAAAGGTCAAGGTAACTGGACACACAAAAAGTCAAGGTTACTGGACACACAAAAGTCAAGGTTACTGGACACACAAAAGGTCAAGGTTACTGGATAAACACGAGTCAAGGTTACTCGCAATTTAAATTTAAAAACATGGATCCGATGGTCAGGTTACACTCACGTGCAGCTGGGACACCAGTGAAGGGCCACGTTACACTCAAACAGAAAGTTTTACGAAATTCTCTGTGAGCCAGTAAGTTTGTGATTGGCTCATTTCTATTTTTGCCCTGGGGCTACAACACCGCGTGTTAACCTTCTTTGAACACAGTGTTTAACAACACGCCGACACACGGTCGCAAAATTATGTACACACACACACAGGGGAGTAACTAGGGATTTGGGGGCCCGAGGGGATTGACCTCTTTGGGGGGCCCCTTGCATTTTGACATTCGACATATGACATGAGATAATGTTCGCAAATATATATAAGCCCAAAATCAAATTGGTTCAGTATATCAGTAAACTTAACAAAAAAATAATCATGAAGACTCTTTTAATGAATATTGCAGTTGTTTATTAGTTAAATAATGCACAAGTGACAAATCTAAATTGATATCGCTTCACGTCGTGCATTCTGTGCAGCAAAGACATCTATAACATCATCTACATCGATACTTTCTAGTATTTGTGACTTCACTGACAATAAAGCCATGATAAGCTTTTCTTGCGTCATTGTGCTCCTGAGATAGTTTTTGATGAACTTGAGCTTTGAGATTGATCTCTCACATGTAATGGAAGTGGCCTGAGTTAGCTTTATTCGGAGGAGGTTGCAAAGTTTGAGCACACGTAATTACCATATGAAGCCTTTTTCCTAAATATGTCTATTGGTGATTGTATTACTGGTTTGTTGATGAAAAGTGCTCGAGCATCAATGACATCCTTGAAAAAGCGATTTTCCATTTATTTCATCATACAAACAGGAAAAGTAGCACAGTTTGTCATAAGCGTGTCTTCATCTAACAGGTGTCTTGGTTCAAGAAGAAACCCAAAGGTATCCATTTTCTTTCCAGCCTTTGGAATCTGCCCTTCATCTCCATATGAAATCTGTCCAGCACTTCTGCCGCAACACGTTTGAATTGCAGTTCTATTGACAGTCCTACATTAGAACTCAAGTTCCCATCATGTCTTTTCTTTCTTCTGGTTATTTTAATTACAGGGAATCCATAGTATTCACTCTCGATGGATTGGGTTTTTGTCAGTTTCTCATCATTTTGCAGAAAGCATGAAAGGGTACTAATTTCTTTAGCAGCTTCCCGTATATGCAGTCCAGACTTTTGTAGTTTCTTCTGAACTATATTAATTGGGCGCAGGAGCTTTGACCAGAATTCAAGATAGGCAAAAAATTCTTAATTTTCCACTGCATGAAGAAGATTTTGTGCTAATATTATATGGTATTACGTCATTGTTAGTTGTTTATGTTTTGTGCAAAAGCAAAAGGATTCAGAGCATACAAAAGTGGGAAAGATCCATATCTCGTTATGCTCGAGTATAGAAATACTCCGATAAGTGGACTACCGTATTCACCATCACAACTGCTGACGAGTAGAAGACTCAGGGAATCATTCCAACTGATCCCAAACTATTGAAACCATCGGTAGCTCAAAATGCAGAGACATTTCTCAACGAAAGACGGATGAAAAGCAAAGTGAAATACGATGCAAAAAGCTAGACTACCTAAAGATTATTCTGTCGGAGGGTTCGTCTAGGTCAAACATGGCAGAAAGCAGTTGTCATAAAAAAAACATTCAGCACCCAGATCTTAAATCATAAAGACAAACGATGGGAAAACATACAGAAGAAATCAACGCTTTTTGAACAAGAGTTTCGATGAAGACATCTCTGGGTACTATGATACCGATGAAAACAATGAACTGCAAACTGTTGGAACAAACGAAACAGACAGTTATAGACCAATGTCTAGAGAAATTGTTGTGCTAGTCAAGACAACCAGAAGTGGACGAATTGTTAAAGTTCCTAGTAGACAGGGCCTGCCTTAGGCCTCTGCAGCCTATGCGGTCGCAGTGGGACCCGCGCTTTCATAGGCCCCGCGCTAATTCTAAGTATTAAATTAAACCATTATAACGTAAATAATTAACATGGTTTTCGCGACCTCCTGATTTTCCAGGACCTCCAGGAAATCTCATGAAAAGGCCTGAACTTTTTTGAATTTATTCAGATCTCCTGAAGAATAGACGAAATTGACATTTAGGGGTGCCAATAAATAGAATGTGTCATTGCGAGCTTTCATTTGATAAAAATTTATTGTTAAGACGAAAGAAGGCCTATTTTCTAATTCAAAAAAAAATAATTTTGACATTATGCTTATCCCTACCCAGACTAGGCCCCGCGCGATCCGTTTCGCATAGGGCCCGCAAATGCTAGGGCCGGCCCTGCTAGTAGATATCACTCTTAAGAACTTTAAAAGGAAGGGTGTGATAATAACTTCAAAAGGAAGGATGTGCTAATATTATATGATATTACGTCATTGTTTGTTGTTTATGTTTTGTGCGAAAGCAAAAGGATTAGATGGAAATAAAAAAGGAGTTTCCATTGAATGGAGGAAAGAAAAATAGAGGGGTAATAACTCGAGTGTGAAGTTTAATTCTGAAATTATAGACGCCAAACCCGAATAATGGACTATTTTAGCATTATTAAGAATAACTTTTAGATCTGTTATACTCGATTCTGTAAATTTTGGTTCAAGGTTAAGTAGTGTAGCCACACAATACTCGTCATTTAGATCTATTATTAGTAAAGGTAACAAGATAACTGGAATTTGCTGTATATCATGCAGTTTTATTCGTGGCAACAAAGTTTAAAATGTTAAACTAACTTTTAAAAAAACTTTGATCTCTGTGGGAAAAAATATTTTTAAAATGTCAACAAAGTCAACGTACTGATAGACCTAGATCTAGGTTTAGTCTTTGTGATAAATTTAATCTATAAATGTTGAAAAAAAAATCAATCAAATATATTAATTTATGTATTTACAACTTTATTTCGGACACCCATTTGGGGGCCCCCCCTAGGTGGGGGCCCGGGGGGATTTTAAAATTCTCCCCCCCCCATCCCCCCCCTAGTTACGCCACTGCACACACACACGCTCAACACTCACACACGCTCGCGATATATTCAAGAGAAGGTAATTATTACTTTATCCAGGAGAAATTATGGGCTAGATCTTGAAATTTAAGTGCAATTATGATTAATTTTTCACTCGAGGGGTTTTGTTTGGACAGAATTTAAAAGACAGATTTTTAAACGCGTCCTAATCCCTTGCTCGCATTTCATTGGCTGATGCTAATTATGTCTGACGTCATTCTAGATAAATGAGTGGATTGACTTTTGCATCATCATTACGTATGCATCAAAGTTTTAAAATCTAGGCCATCATTTCAAACAATTCTTTGATAGTGTCAATATAACAGCTTTTTTGTTGGCATCATACAAAAGGATTATATTAGATGTTCTTAATTAGCAAAATAAAATTGCAATTCGTAACATATTTAAAGGGATTGGATAGTTGAAACAAAATTTTGTAAACTATTTATATAGCCTAAAAATGTACAAAGATGATTAATGTTATATATTGTTCTTTGAAAGTCTGAAATATATACACACACACACACACACACACACACACACACACACACATATATATATATACATATATATATATATATATATATATATATATATATATATATATATATATATTTAAATAGCTTTTATATAGCTCAACTTACAAGCTTGTAACATCCTCATAGCTATATGGTCTAATCTCTTTCGGGGACCTGTGCATGGAGGGGGGTATCTGGGAAAGGGTGTTCCGTGCTGCAGATAGGCGCTCAGCAAACAGAACTCTACTGATAGGTAGCCTAGCCAAGCCCTCTAGATAGGCGCTCAGCAAACAGAACTCTACTGATAGGTAGCCTAGCCAAGCCCTCTTGATAAGTAGCCTAGCCAACCCTTCTAGATAGGCGCTCAGCAAACAGAACTCTACTGATAGGTAGCCTAGCCAAGCCCTCTTGATAAGTAGCCTAGCCAACCCTTCTAGATAGGCGCTCAGCAAACAGAACTCTACTGATAGGTAGCCTAGCCAAGCCCTCTTGATAAGTAGCCTAGCCAACCCTTCTAGATAGGCGCTCAGCAAACAGAACTCTACTGATAGGTAGCCTAGCCAAGCCCTCTTGATAAGTAGCCTAGCCAACCCTTCTAGATAGGCGCTCAGCAAACAGAACTCTACTGATAGGTAGCCTAGCCAAGCCCTCTTGATAAGTAGCCTAGCCAACCCTTCTAGATAGGCGCTCAGCAAACAGAACTCTACTGATAGGTAGCCTAGCCAAGCCCTCTTGATAAGTAGCCTAGCCAACCCTTCTAGATAGGCGCTCAGCAAACAGAACTCTACTGATAGGTAGCCTAGCCAAGCCCTCTTGATAAGTAGCCTAGCCAACCCTTCTAGATAGGCGCTCAGCAAACAGAACTCTACTGATAGGTAGCCTAGCCAAGCCCTCTTGATAGGTAGTCTAGCCGAGCCCTCTTGATAAGTAGGCTAGCCAAGCCCTCTTGATAGGTATCCTAGCCAAGCCCTCTTGATAAGTAGCCTAGCCAACCCCTCTAGATAGGTAGCCTAGCCAAGCCCGCTTGATAGGTAGCCTAGCCAAGCCCCATTGATAGGTAGCCTAGCCAAGCCCCATTGATAGGTAGCCTAGCCAAGCCCTTTTAATAGGTAGCCTAGCCAAGTCTGCTTTATAGGTAGCCTAGCCAGGCCCTCTTGATAGGTAGCCTAGCCGAGCCCGCTTGATAGGTAGCCTAGCCAAGCCCTCCTGATAGGCGCCTAGCCAGGCCCCATTGATGGGTAGCCTAGCCGAGCCCTCTTGATAGGTAGCCTAGCCAAGCCCTCCTGATAAGTGCCTAGCCAGGCCCCATTGAACGGTAGCCTAGCCAAGCCCTCTTGATAGGTAGCCTAGCCAAGCTCCCTTAATAGGTATCTGAGCCAAGCTCCGTTGATAGGTATCTGAGCCAAGCTCCGTTGATAGGTAGCCGGGTCGTTTAAGCCTCTGGGCCACACATCCAACATAAAGTGATTTCCAGGATATAATGTCTCGAACGTTATATTTTGTTTGTTTTTGAAGTATTGAATGGGTAGAGATCTGTTGCAGTCTTTTGTTGACATTGTGTCCAGTATTTCACCCTGTAGGTATAAACTTATAATTGGTTTTTATCCCCTGAATGTCAGACAAACTCACCAGTAGCGTCCGACCTAGACCAGTAATTTTAAAATGAGCAGTACATGTGTACAATAGACTTGAATAGAGGACTCGAACAACGGAACCCCCGACGCGACCAGGTACAAGTGTAACATTAACTTAGACCATCAGGCTCAACGAATAAAATATAAAAAAAAAGCTTTCTAGTCTGTATTGCTATCTGGCCGCCGGATCACTACCGATGGTCACGTGATTACTCGCCCCTCCCAGAGTCCACCCCATCCCTTTCTTTCTCGGGGCTTATCTCTGTTTCGCCATATTTTCTTAGCCATCTTCTCTCAAGAACTTAGGTACCCTAGTGTCGCTATTATGTCAATGTGTCACATGTCATGATTATTCATCATTTGTTTCAGCACGAAAAAGTTCAAAGTCCGTTTACACTAAACAATCCTGGTTGTCAGTTTCTATTGGTCAGTCAATATAGGCTAAGTTTGCCCTTACAATCTATATATATATATATATATATATATATATATATATATATATATATATATATATATATATATATATAAAATTCTCTTCTTCCCTCAACAGTTCAAACGAGTAGTAAGGAGTAAAGGAAAGATCACTCTGCGGATAGTCCACGAGAAAACAAGAGGGGGGGGGGGCAGGACCGTTGCAATATCACTCTTTGTTTTTTTTATTTCTACCTCACGTTTAAAAAAAAAAAGGGGGGGGGGGAGTAATCTACTCTGTAATAACTATCGAGGCGACGCTCAAGAGTTTGGACACAATGGAAAGATCACTCTTTTATTTTTGCAACTCGGACGGAGGGAGTTATCCTAGGTAATTTAAGAGTGAAAAAAAAAAAAAAAAAGACAATTTTCGTCTGTATATTTCAGGAGATTGGTATGAGTTTTCAAAAGATTTTAATAATTTCCGGATATTTCCAGGACTTTTTCGTATATTTTGCAATTTTAGAAGATTTCCAGGACCTACTGTTAAATCGACAAGAGACCGCGGGAAATCTGTTATAAGTTATAAAATGGTTTAATTTAATAATTTGCACACCTAAAATTAGCGCGGATCCTATAAAAGTGCTGGGCCCACTGAGGTGGCCCAAGGTTGGCCCTGCAAAATAGCGGCCGGTCGACTAGTATGTCATATAGATCTAGTGCTTTTTCTTTTTCTCTAGCCATGGAACGTAAAAAAATAGTTCCACGTCACGTGACTAATGACCGCTACAGAGACAGGAGTGGCAGGGGTTTAATGAAATGCAGAAATACTTCTGTTCCGTCTGTGGGTGGAGTCCTACATCGTTCTCATGTCATTAGAAGTATTACCAATATAGCAGGTGCATGAACCGTCCGTAACGTGAACAAATGCAGATCTGATGTCCTGAACTGAGTGTCACAGACAGTAGCGGCCTTATGGGGTGGCAAGTGGGGCAACCGCGCCAGGCCCCGCGTCTGAGAGGGGCCCCGCGATTGGAGATTCCCTGTCTCCGTCTGCTTCGAAAAGCAGATCAGTTCTCATAGACTAGGATTTGTTAAACTTGGTTAAAATTTTTATTGCCATTGTTAGGGTTCTCCTTTCTAATGAATAGTTACTCCTCGACTCCGGCAGGTTTGAAAGGAATTATTACTTAGTTTGTAAAATTCTCATTATACAACAGTTTCTGAATCATTAGTTACGTTCACTAACCTTAGAGCCAAAATCTTTCATGCAGAACAATTACAGTACAGTATATAATGTAGTCAAACGGCCAACGTAAGGTACTATGCTTGTCAAATGTTTTACATGTTTCGGATGTTCCTTCAGAGTCGAAGATAATTACTTCCTAGTCCAAACCTCCCGCAGGACGACGGGGGATGGGAGCGGGCACGGTTCGAACCAGGGACCGTCGATAAATCTGAACGACAGTCCAGCGTGCAAACCGCACGACCAGGCAGCCATCCATGCTTAAGCGTAATGGCTGACGAACCCGTTAGCGTAATGGGGTATGGTATATATGGTACCCTTACGGCTCAGGGCCCTACTTAAGGCCGCCTCCCTCCACAGAGTACTGGAAATTTTTCACGATAAATTAAACAATGTCAAGGACACTAATCTGAGCATCTATGTTGCCAACTAGATAAGAAAAAAATGAGCTAGAAATGGAAGAGCGTATAAAAATTGATCCTGCGGGGCTAAAAAAAGCGCGCGCACACACGTACACACACAACCATACAGCACCGCTCATACACACTTCCTTTATTCTGTACACTGGAGACAGTAAAAAGCTTGTGTTCCCAAACATAGATGTAGGTGTGTAATAGACGGAAGGAACATGGTATATTTTAACTGTAGGTGGGAGTGTTTCATTTCATCTGAGCTGCATTGTTTATTGAGCTAGGTTGTTTATTGAGCTAGATTGTTTAGTGAGCTAGGTTGTTTATTGAGCTAGATTGTTGATTGAGCTAGATTGTTTATTGAGCTAGATTGTTTATTGAGCTAGATTGTTTATTGAGCTAGATTGTTTATTGAACTAGATTGTTTATTGAACTAGATTGTTTATTGAGCTAGGTTGTTTATTGAGCTAGGTTGTTTATTGAGCTAGGTTGTTTATTGAGCTGCATTGTTTATTGAGCTAGATTGTTTATTGAGCTAGATTGTTTATTGAGCTAGGTTGTTTATTGAGCTAGATTGTTTATTGAGCTAGATTGTTTATTGAGCTAGATTGTTTATTGAGCTAGGTTGTTTATTGAGCTAGATTGTTTATTGAGCTAGATTGTTTATTGAGATAGATTGTTTATTGAGCTAGATTGTTTATTGAGCTAGATTGATTATTGAGCTAGATTGTTGATTGAGCTAGATTGTTGATTGAGCTAGGTTGTTTATTGAGCTAGATTGTTGATTAAGCTAGGTTGTTTATTGAGCTAGATTGTTTATTGAGCTAGATTGTTTATTGAGCTAGGTTGTTTATTGAGCTAGGTTGTTTATTGAGCTAGGTTGTTTATTGAGCTGCATTGTTTATTGAGCTAGATTGTTTATTGAGCTAGATTGTTTATTGAGCTAGGTTGTTTATTGAGCTAGATTGTTTATTGAGCTAGATTGTTTATTGAGCTAGATTGTTTATTGAGCTAGGTTGTTTATTGAGCTAGATTGTTTATTGAGCTAGATTGTTTATTGAGCTAGGTTTAGATTGTTTATTGAGCTAGGTTGTTTATTGAGCTAGATTTTTTATTGAACTAGATTGTTTATTGAGCTAGATTGTTTATTGAACTAAATTGTTTATTGAGCTAGATTGTTGATTGAGCTAGATTGTTGATTGAGCTAGATTTTTTATTGAGCTAGATTGTTTATTGAGCTAGATTGTTTATTGAGCTAGATTGTTGATTGAGCTAGATTGTTGATTGAGCTAGATTGTTTATTGGGCTAGATTGTTTATTGAGCTAGATTGTTTATTGAGCTAGGTTGTTTATTGAGCTAGACTGTTTATTGAACTAGATTGTTTATTGAGCTAGGTTGTTTATTGAGATAGATTGTTTATTGAACTAGATTGTTTATTGAGCTAGATTGTTTATTGAACTAAATTGTTTATTGAGCTAGATTGTTGATTGATCTAGATTGTTGATTGAGCTAGATTGTTGATTGAGCTAGATTGTTGATTGAGCTAGATTGTTTATTGAGCTAGATTGTTTATTGAGCTAGGTTGTTTATTAAGCTAGATTGTTTATTGAACTAGATTGTTTATTGAGCTAGATTGTTTATTAAGCTAGATTGTTTATTGAACTAGATTGTTTATTGAGCTAGATTGTTTATTGAACTAAATTGTTTATTGAGCTAGATTGTTGATTGAGCTAGATAGTTTTTTGAGCTAGATTGTTGATTAAGCTAGGTTGTTTATTGAGCTAGATTGTTTATTGAGCTAGATTGTTGATTGAGCTAGATTGTTTATTGAGCTAGATTGTTTATTGAACTAGATTGTTTATTGAACTCTAGGTTGTTTATTGAACTCTACATTGTTTATTGAGCACTAGATTGTTTATTGAACTCTACATTGTTTATTGAGCTCTAGATTGTTTATTGAACTCTACATTGTTTATTGAGCTCTAGATTTTTTATTGAATTCTACATTGTTTATTGAGCTCTAGATTGTTTATTGAACTCTACATTGTTTATTGAGCTCTAGATTTTTTATTGAACTCTACATTGTTTATTAAGCTCTAGATTGTTGATTATAAAGACTAGCTAGTTGTTATGTTTACTTCATTATATGTTTCTATAAAGGGATATGGCCGTTAACACGTTCGAATCCCTATGGAGAGTTTTCTCTGATGACGTCACTTCTATCCACTGTTAATGAGTACTTGCCACCAATCAAAACATGTCGCTTGTCGCTAATGACAACAGTACTTGTTTGGTGACATTATTATCTGGCGAGAATTTTTTTTCCCCAGCAGAGCTAAAAATAGCGCAGTAGTTTGAATTACTTTGTTATTTTTCTCCTTCCGATTCTCGTTCATTCTAAAATGTCTTATTCCATACTCTAGAACAAGTGCTCCTTCTTCCCTAGTGCCATTAGAGAATGGAATGGGTTGCCTGAATCAGTCAGGAAAACCAACGACTTAGCAGAGTTGATGTCATTTATTAACGCGCATGTCAAGACTGACACATAAAAGGCGTAGGACATAATTATCTTATTCAATTTGAACGGTGTTCTATGATCTCACTACTCACTACTCACTATTCAAACATGCATCTAAATATAGAATCACCACAACGTGAACATGACACAGCGTCAGCGTGATGGCAACAGCGCAGCATCACCATTCTGACAGCAGCAGCGTATCAGCTCCCGAGTGAGAGTGCCAACTGATAACACCAGCCTAGAAACGCCAACGTGAAAGTTCAAACGTGACAATACCTAAGTGGCAATGCCAGCGTAAAAGTGAGCGCTAACGTGACAGTACCAACGCGACCATATCAACGCAGCAGCGCTAACGTGACAGTACCAACGCGACCATACCAACGTAGCAGCGCTAACGTGACAGTACCGACGCGAACATACCAAGGTAGCAGCGCTAACGTGACAGTATCAACGTGACCATACCAACGTAGCAGCACTAACGTGACAGTATCAACGTGACCATACCAACGTAGCAGCGCTAACGTGACAGTACCGACGCGAACATACCAAGGTAGCAGCGCTAACGTGACAGTATCAACGTGACCATACCAATGTAGCAGCGATAACGTGACAGTACCGACGCGACATTACCAACGCTACCATATCAACATAGCAGCGCTAACGTGACATTACCAACGTGACCATACCAACGTAGCAGCACTAACGTGACAGTACCGATGCGACATTACCAACGCGACCATATCAACCTAGCAGCGCTAACTTGACAGTACCAACGCGAACATACCAAGGTAGCAGCGCTAACGTGACAGTATCAACGTGACCATACCAACGTAGCAGCACTAACGTGACAGTATCAACGTGACCATACCAACGTAGCAGCGCTCACGTGACAGTACCAACGTGATCATACCAACGTAGCAGCACTAACGTGACAGTACCAACGTGACCACACCAACGTAGCAGCGCTAACGTGACATTACCAACGTGACCATACCAACGTGACCATACCAACGTAGCAGCGCTAACGTGACAGTACAAACGTGACCATACCAACGTAGCAGCACTAACGTGACAGTACCAACGTGGCCATACCAGCATCAAAGTGTCACTACTAATGTGGCAGCACCTACACAGTGATTGGTTGATGATGTACTGGTCTCATACATTTCTCGTGGGACATTAAAAAAACAGCCAAGTTGGCAGCAATACGATGATTTGAAAGCTTGAAGTTGTCTTCGGGGATGTAGAATTTCTGTTCGATTTTCCAACATCAATTCATCCTGAAATGTCACTATTTTTTATTTTTTTTTTGTCACTCACTGTGTATTTATGAGCGGAAAGTTGAGACTTAGTTTTCTTGAGGTGAGGAGTCCTAAACGGAGGCTGCATATTTTATTATTGGCCTAATCAAGGTAAAATAACATTTTAGTTTTATGTTCTTATTTGACTAGTGGCAACAAAACTTTATAAATAGATGTATAAATAGATCTGAATTTATCAAGTCATTGTTTGTGTATTGAATTTATTAAATCATTGGTCTTGTGTGTTGAATTTATCAAATCATTGGTCTTTTGTGTTGAGTTTATCAAGTCATTGGTCCTGTGTGTTGAATATATCAAGTCATTGGTCTTTTGTGTTAAATTTATCAAGTCATTGGTCTTGAGTGTTGAATTTATCAAATCATTGGTTTTGTGTGTTGAATTTATCAAGTGATTGGTCTTGTGTGTTGAATTTATCAAGTCATTGGTCTTGAGTGTTGAATTTATCAAATCATTGGTCTTGAGTGTTTGAATTTATCAAGTCATTGGTCTTGTGTGTTGAATTTATCAAGTCATTGGTCCTGTGTGTTGAATTTATCAAGTCATTGGTCTTGTGTGTTGAATTTATCAAGTCATTGGTCTTGTGTGTTGAATTTATCAAATCATTGGTCCTGTGTGTTGAATTTATCAAGTGATTGGTCTTGAGTGTTGAATTTATCAAGTCATTGGTCTTGTGTGTTTGAATTTATCAAGTCATTGGTCTTGTGTATTGAATTTATCAAGTCATTGGTCTTGTGTGTTGAATTCATCAAATCATTGGTCTTGTGTATTGAATTTATCAAGTCATTGGTCTTGTGTGTTGAATTTATTAAATCATTGATTTTGAGTGTTGAATTTATCAAGTCATTGGTCTTGAGTGTTGAATTTATCAAGGTTTACATAATCAAGTTATATTCACAGCTCATCTTATGACTTTACAGTATTTTAAAGACTTTTTTCTTATATATATATATATATATATATATATATATATATATATATATATGGGGTTGGAGAGAAAGATATATATATATATTTATTTATAGGGAGAGAGAGAGAGAGAGAAAATTAACATAGTCATCAACAGAAAAAATCCTCTTTATTAGTATATAAAAAGTTTATTGATAACAATAGGTTGACAAACATTTTGTAGAACTTAAAACCACAGGGTTAGTTCACTGTACATAAGGCCAGACAGAAATCTGTGTAGGCCGAGGTAACAAACAAAATGACAGCACTTCGGGGACCACTTAGGTGGTACTTTTAAAAAATGTAAGTGATGGATGATTATTCATCCTGTAAGGGCCCCTTAAGCGGATGTCTATCAATAGATGTATGATAATTCAATAAAGATTATTGCGCGAGAACCCAAGACAATTGTAATGATAGTCCGGAATGCATTTCACACGACGAGGCGACCATCTCATTTATTATTGACATTATTGACATGTATTAATCACATTGGGTCAAACAGTTTATTTGGGCAAGTATTTTAATGACCAAGACCTGATCGAGCAAAATGTACTGAATATGGCTGAGCAAAATATACAAAATATGGCTGAGCAAAATGTACAGAATATGGCTGAGCAAAATGTACTGAATATGGCTGAGCAAAATGTACTGAATATGGCTGAGCAAAATGTACTGAATATGGGTGAGCAAAATATACAAAATATGGCTGAGCAAAATGTACAGAATATGGCTGAGCAAAATGTACAGAATATGGCTGAGCAAAATGTACAGAATATGGCTGAGCCAAATGTACAGAATATGGCAACGTACACAATAACAAATGTTTACACATTTACACATTTACACATTTTGTTGGTAGGGATAAACAAATATTTTGTTTTGAGTCATTCTTCATAGTGGAAGTAAAGGAAAGTTCTCCTTTGAGACCCCAGTGATCTACGGGGCAGATGATGTAAAGGTCATCTGTTTATATGGCCTTCGGTTAACGAGGGTGTCATGTGGCCAGCACAACGACCGACTCCCTTTACTTTTCCCCCCAACTCATTTCAGGTAGCCGTTAGAGCTGGGTCGACTCAGTGGTTCCCCTAAGGATCCCGAAATTAAAACTTATTTAAAATCTTTGATAAAATGGTCCCAAACGTAGAAGCCGGAAGTGGGGCTTTAGGGTGATGCCATGCTGTAAATTAACTTTGTAGAACTAACAGAACTGAAGTGCCACCAAATATTGAAATCTGGAAGGATTTGTTGGTTTGACATGCGTCGAATGTTCCGTCAGAGCGGAAGATTAAGACCTCCCCCTCCCAAACCTCTCGCAGAACGAAAGGCGTTGGTCGCTGGAAGTGTTGGAACCCGAAATCGTCAAGATGACAGTCAAAATCGCATACCACACGACCAGCCATGATAAAGAAGCATACTGCAAGACTTTATTTTTGGATAAGTTTATCCTCACGTTTATCCTCCAAGCTTATTCTTCCGGTTTATCCACAAAGCTTATCCTTCCGGTTTATCCACAAAGCTTATCCTTCCGGTTTATCAACCAAGCATATCCTTCCGGTTTATCCACAAAGCTTATCCTTCCGGTTTATCCTCCAAGCTATCCTTCCGGTTTATCCACAAAGCTTATCCTTCCGGTTTATCCACCAAGCATATCCTTCCGGTTTATCCACAAAGCGTATCCTTCCGGTTTATCCCCCAAGCATATCCTTCTGGTTTATCCACAAAGCTTATCCTTCCGGTTTATCCCCCAAGCATACTCTTCCGGTTTATCAACAAAGCTTATTCTTCCGGTTTATCCACCAAGCATATCCTTCCGATTAATCCTCCAAGCTATCCTTCCGGTTTATCCACAAAGCTTATCCTTCCGGTTTATCCACCAAGCATATCCTTCCGGTTTATCCACAAAGCGTATCCTTCCGGTTTATCCACAAAGCTTATCCTTCTGGTTTATCCACAAAGCTTATCCTTCCGGTTTATCCCCCAAGCATATCCTTCCGGTTTATCAACAAAGCTTATTCTTCTGGTTTATCCACCAAGCATATCCTTCCGATTTATCCTCCAAGCTATCCTTCCGGTTTATCCACAAAGCTTATCCTTCCGGTTTATCCACCAAGCATATCCTTCCGGTTTATCCACAAAGCGTATCCTTCCGGTTTATCCACAAAGCTTATCCTTCTGGTTTACCCACAAAGCTTATCCTTCCGGTTTATCCCCCAAGCATATCCTTCCGGTTTATCAACAAAGCTTATCCTTCCGGTTTATCCACAAAGCTTATCCTTCTGGTTTATCCACAAAGCTTATCCTTCCGGTTTATCCCCAAAGCTTATCCTTCCTGTTTATCAACAAAGCTTATCCTTCCGGTTTATCCACAAAGCTTATCCTTCCGGTTTATCCCCCAAGCATATCCTTCCGGTTTATCAACAAAGCTTATCCTTCCGGTTTATGAACAAAGCTTATCCTTCCGGTTTATCCACAAAGCTTATCCTTCTGGTTTATCCACAAAGCTTATCCTTCCAGTTTATCCCCTAAGCATATCCTTCCGGTTTATCAACAAAGCTTATCCTTCCGGTTATCAACAAAGCTTATCCTTCCGGTTTATTCACCAAAATTCATCCTTCAAGAAGTATACCTAAAAATAGGCAGAAGAAATCACGTGGTCAGTCTCTTGTCACGTACATGCTAATGACATCTGACTGGGAAGAGCGGAGAGCCTAGGACGCACGTGAAAAGGTCCAATGATGGACAACACACACGCACGCACAGACAAAATGACAACTACAAACACAATGTGTACATGTATTATGAAATCCGACAGTTCTGAGAACAAAATTATTGCGTGGGAAAAGTACAGCGATAAACAGACGATCAGATTTGTTTTGGTAAAAAGTGCAGTCTCATCGTCCTAACCAATCGTCTCTTGCCGCCAAAACACGTGACCATGTTTTAGTCCAAAGTGACCTATATTTTGAACGCAGGTCTACAAGGAACATGTCTTTACGAAGTGGCAAAGAAATAAAATTATAACTTTGAAGATTTTAATAATTCAAGGCTATACCAAACGAATTATTTCTCTGTATAAAGAGAAGATGCTGAAATACCAATAACTGAACAATTCGAATAGTTTCATGTTTGGTAGCCTTTTGTTTTCCTGCGCATTTTGAGACTGTTTACACAGGTTCTAGTTGTATCCTTGCGTCGACATAATATAGTCCATCTTCGAGTATAATATCACAGCGTTTCCTGACATCATCACCACTACCGCTGTTGCTACAGCCTCAATATTCTGTGTAATCAACAGCCTGGGGTTAATGACTTCTTGGCTGTGCTGATGGTGCAGCATCTACTGTTAGTCATGCCAAGAATTCTGACCTTATAGATGTTGTATAGGCCCCGCTCTCGGAAGCAGATAATTGGAGTGGCATTCCCGTTCATGTGTCAGCTTCCGTTTCCGGTAGTTTCTTGCAGCTGTTTGATGACCTGCGGTGAGCTGGGGCTCCACTTCTTCGGTCTGATGTCAATCGCTGTGCGGATAAGCTTTTACTAGGCACCGGATTTTTTTCTTTGACCTGTCAAATGTAGCAAAAGAAAAACAAATCTTAGTGAATTTCAATTTGTTTTGGCATAAATTTAATAACAAAGAGAGACAGACAGACAGACAGACAGATAGAGGAGAGAGAGGGCAGTAAAGAAACAAAATACACATTCTTACATTTGATATAACGTTGGGCGATTCCGTCTAATCCACAATAATCAAACATACACATATACATACATACTATGGCTATTCACCCCGTTTTCAATAGCTGACAAATTCTAGAGAATCGTGAGTTAATAACATAAATCAAATTAATGGCCAGAAAATGCAAAAAAATGTTTGATTTAATTTTTCGAAAAACATAGTAAAGAAAAGTTCAGATTTCTTTCCCTTTAGATTTGGAATAAAAATGATTTTAAATTTTCTGTCAGCAGAATAAAAAAACGTATTCATTGAAGACTGGTCGTGTGGTTGGCGCTCTGGACTGCCGTATCAGTGGTCTTGGGTTCAAAACCAGCCTTCTGCAATCTCCCGATGTCGGGGGGGGGGATGTAATAATTTTCAATTCTAAAGGAAGATGTTATGTTTGATGAGTTATGTTTGATGAGTTATGTTTGATGAGTTATGTTTGATGAGATAAGTTTGTTGAGTTATATTTTATGAGTTATGTTTGTTGAGTTATGTTTGATGAGTTATGTTTTATGAGTTATGTTTGTTGAGTTATGTTTGATGAGATAAGTTTGTTGAGTTATGTTTGATGAGTTATGTTTGATGAGTTATGTTTGTTGAGTTATGTTTTATGAGTTAAGTTTGATGAGTTAAGTTTGATGAGTTAAGTTTGATGAGTTAAGTTTGATGAGTTAAGTTTGATGAGTTAAGTTTGATGAGTCAAGTTTGATGAGTTATGTTTGATGAGTTAAGTTTGATGATTTATGTTTGATGAGTTATGTTTGATGAGGTAAGTTTGATGAGTTAAGTTTGATGAGTTATGTTTGATGAGGTAAGTTTGATGAGTTAAGTTTGATGAGTTAAGTTTGATAAGTTAAGTTTGATGAGTTATGTTTGATGAGGTAAGTTTGATGAGTTAAGTTTGATGAGTTATGTTTGATGAGGTAAGTTTGATGAGTTAAGTTTGATGAGTTAAGTTTGATGAGTTAAGTTTGATGAGTTATGTTTGATGAGTTATGTTTGATGAGTTATGTTTGATGAGTTAAGTTTGATGAGTTAAGTTTGATGAGTTAAGTTTGATGAGTTAAGTTTGATGAGTTAAGTTTGATGAGTTATATTTGTTGAGTTATATTTGTTGAGTTATATTTGTTGAGTTATATTTGATGAGTTATATTTGTTGAGTTATATTTGTTGAGTTAAGTTTGTTGAGTGCATAAAGGCAGCACAAAAAAAAAAAAACAACTTCTAGTGCATTCCCTGTCCCTCGAGTATTATCTTATCTTATCTTATATAATACAGACGTTACTTCAAAAAAGAAGATGATTACGTCCTACGCGTCAAGCATTTAGTCATGCATATTAACCAATGATTTGAATTCTGCAAAGTCACTGGTTTTCCTGGCTAGCTCAGGCAACCCATTGCATGCTCTAATAGCACTAGGGAAGAAGGAGTATTTGTACAAATTTGTCCTAGCATATGGGACGAGGAATGTGCCTTTATTCACAAAAGAGATATCGGACCATCGCTCTGAACATGCTTAAGAACCATCAAACACCTGATATATAGTAATAATAACTTAATTAAGGCAGAAGAATCTTTTGTTTTTGACCTAGCACGTAATAAGAATATTATTTGGGGATATTGTTAAGGGGAGACTACAATGAAATTTGTTTACCATGATTAATCTCTATCCAGACATTGCCAGAGAATGACTGATAGCTCATGAATCTAACTCATCATTTGCACGACAAGAGATATAATTTATCAAGAGCTAGCCGGATTTGAACCCGGCCCGTTTGTGTATCACTGATCTAGCGCCAAGTTTACCAACATTTTAGCCGACTTAATAATATGTCTAATATAGAATGCTGTGAAAACGGGTTTTCCCGAATTTTTAAAAAAGTTTCTTTCTTTAAAAGAGATTATTATTATTTTTTTTATTTTTAGGGCCCTCCGGTCGTGAGAGGGATATACAACATACACTATGGTCTACATCATGATCTAAAGAACTATAGTCTCTATTTATGTTCTTTACTCCAGCCGCTTGTTCTCTAAACTGACCTCCTTCTACACACAGTCCTGACACACTGCTGTTCACTCAAGCATGTACACTCAAGGTCCACTGGTCATTTCATACACAGGCACACACACTGCACTACCAGCCACTCAAAACCAGGGGCGGACCGGCTATATGGGCATTTGGGCAAATGCCCGGTGTGCCGGTACCCAAATGGGCCGGTAGGACCACCGAAATGGCCTGATCGAAGCCACCATGGCACATTTCAAATTGTTAAAGGTTTTATAATATTCTTCTTCTTATTTTTTATAAAAGGCCCTCTGAGCGTCGTGTTTAAACAGAAAGTCTTTCACAGACATTACAGTGTAATACTATTTTAATCAAACACATTTTCCGAAAATAAAATGTAGAATGTAGACAGTGCTACTAGTAGGCTTGATCCTTTTAGGGCTACATAATTGCTGATTTAAAAAGACGCTATATTGCTTATTAAAATATAGAGTTCACTGTATGCATGCATATCGATACATTATCAAACTTAACAATGATTTTTAAGGACAGGTACAGCTAGAAATGGATGCCTATCACATGATTGAGAATTTGTGGGCCGAATTTTATAGAAAGCCCGGGTCGATTTTGACACCCAGTCCGCCCCTGCTCAAAACACATACACTTACTATCACAGATATCAAGATTGGTCAAACTGTTTTGATTTCTATGCGGGAGATCCATCCATTTATCCATGCATACATACATACATACACACATACTCCTTACATTCTACTTTACATATTAGGTTCGCATAACAACTTAAATATAAACATATTGCGTTTCTATACAGATGAACTAGACCAGAACTAAACTTTGGTATGACATTAAAACTTGAATATCATAAAAAAAAAGGCCAATCTTGCTTTTCATTTATTTTAACCCTTTCGTTAACTGTGTCCATTGATTGGGGTTAGTGTTAGTTAGCGTAATGTGATATCAAGTCAGTAGTCTACTTGGTTGGAGGCAAAGGTGGGGGGGGGGGGCAATTTTTCAGGGCTTCATTAGTCAGGGCGTGGGTGTCCTTCACCGAGTCAAACTTTTTAGGCATTAGAAATATTTTGAGACAATCAAAAAGAAACGACCTATGAAAACCAAGCTAAACCAGACTCACCCCGTCTGTCTGTCTGTCTGTCTGTCCGGTACATAATGTTTACACGTTATTTCTCACACCTTTCATTTTCGAATCAATAAAAAAATTAAACAATTAATTTGATAAAGAAAAGGTTAATGAAGTTTACAGTATTGAGATACATGGCGGTAATGAGCAGTTCTTTCCTTTAAAAAAGCTTTGTTTTTTTTTTAACCCTTAAAACGCGTGTGGTAGTTGAGCCTCTAAACATCAGAAGAGTAATTCCATTTTGATTGCACTCATTGTTAAACAGCTTAGCACCTTAAGGGTTAAAGTTTGTTTTTTTTCATTTTGCTAGTCTCTACTATAAGCCAGACTTTGGACCAAAGTTTAGACTCTACAGATCTCTTTGGGAACATAGAAAATGAGTTTGTCCTCGTCTTTGTTTACGTTGGGGGATGGGGTGGCTGAGTGGAAAAGCGCTTGGCTTCCAAACCATAGTGTCTCACGTTCAAATCTCGGTGAAGACACGGATTTCTACTTTCGGGATATTTAGTACTTTCCTGAGTCCTCCCGACTCAAGTGGCTACCTGACATCAGTTCGGGAAGGCGGTTGGTCATTGTGCTGGCCACATGCCACCCTTGTTAACCATCGGCCAAAGAAACAGATGACCTTTACCTTATCTGCCCCATAGATCGCAAGGTCTGAAAGGGGAACTTTCCTTTTTTTTTTCAATGTAAACATAGAAAAGACATTTACACTCATCTCTGTTACCATGGAAACGAGAAATGCATCCAAATTAAGTTAATGTTGAAAAATTATTGACATTCAATGGCTTACTAGATCTACACATTTTGTCTACACAATACACATTTCATCTACACAATACACATTTCGTCTACACGATGCACATTTCGTCTACACGATACACATTTCATCTACATAATACACATTTTATCTACACAATACACATTTTGGATAACTTAGCCCAGAAGCCCTTCATCAGCGTTTACGTCAGAGGTTGATCTTGCCGGCCAGACTCCCACCGGGTTCACTGACTAGATGACGGATCGGAAGTCGGACATTATTTCACGGCCTGCCAACTTGTTTCAGCTGCATAATTCTAATGCCCTAAACCCATAATGCCCCGCGCCGTGGTTCTAGATCCACATCTTGTTGATAACCCGGTTATTTTTATCCTAATTATAAAATGTCTTTTAAAATATATTTCTACTCATTTTCTTTCGACTAAATATAGACTCAGGATTTATACAGATGACAGAGAATTACTGGGGGGGGGGGGGCAGTTTTTTTTTTTTAAACGGAATAGAAAATAACATAAGTTTTTTTTTTTTTACATTTATTTTAGAGCACCCCCCCCCAAAAAAAAAATCTATTCAAAAAGTACAAAAATAGAAAGGGAACTCAAAAGTGCAATACATGTTCTAGCTAGTACATTTTTGTTTTGAACAAAACGGGACTCTAAATATTTTAATTTTATAGTATTCTTTTTATTTCTTTTTTTTTTTTGGGGGGGGGGGGGTTACTTAAATTCACAAGGGTCCATTCATTATCTTTCGATACAGAAGGAATCTTATCTGTCCTCTATATATTCATTTTTTCCATTTTCTTTTTTATTTAAACTTTTTGTTTTGAAACCACTTACTAAATTTTATGTTCCGATTTTGCGTTTTCATGTCTAGTTAGCGCCGGTTATGGCTATTATAGCAATAAAATGGTCAATAAAATTGTCATCTATCAAACTTCTGGTCTGTCTCGATCTAAGTTTCTGTCCGACGAATTCCTTTAAACTTTGGGATTGTCTACATCAGTAGAACGAGCTAGATATAAACCCCACATTGCTTCGTATCGCATTCTCTTCTTTTCCTATCTTCCTCTGTTTTATTGTTTCAAGAACGTAAGCAGGTTTCAGAAAATAGTGGAAACAAAGAGATGAATTTCATGAACGACGTCTAGGCTATAGTAGCAACAAGTCACTTTGATTCCAAGTCCAGGCTAGAGTAGCAACAAGTCACTTTGATTCCAAGTCTAGGCTAGAGTAGCAACAAGTCACTTTGATTCCAAGTCTAAGCTAGAGTAGCAACAAGTCACTTTGATTCCAAGTCTAGGCTAGAGTAGCAACAAGTCACTTTCATTCCAAGTCTAAGCTAGAGTAGCAACAAGTCACTTTGATTCCAAGTCTAGGCTAGAGTAGCAAGAAGTCACTTTGATTCCACGTCTAGGCTAGAGTAGCAAGAAGTCACTTTGATTCCACGTCTAGGCTAGAGTAGCAACAAGTCACTTTGATTCCAAGTCTAGGCTAGAGTAGCAACAAGTCACTTTGATTCCAAGTCCAGGCTAGAGTAGCAACAAGTCACTTTGATTCCAAGTCCAGGCTAGAGTAGCAACAAGTCACTTTGATTCCAAGTCCAGGCTAGAGTAGCAACAAGTCACTTTGATTCCAAGTCTAGGCTAGAGTAGCAACAAGTCATTTTGATTCCACGACTAGGCTAGAGTAGCAACAAGTCACTTTGATTCCATGAATGGGCTGGAGTAGCAAGAAGTCACTTTGATTCCATGAATGGGCTAGAGTAGCAAGAAGTCACTTTGATTCCAAGTCTAAGCTAGAGTAGCAACAAGTCACTTTGATTCCATGAATAGGCTAGAGAGTTGTAACATTGTAAACATTGTACTGTGTAAAGAAGTTTTAAAGAAAATACAAAACATCGAGTAATGAGGGAAAGAAAAAGGTTGGTGTGTGGAGACATCAGGGGAGGCTATTCAGGGGGGAGGTTTTTCAGGGGGAGGCTATAACGACAAGCCTTTGTGCTTTCTCTGTCTGTGATATTTGATAGGGAAATGTGACCAAGTCCAGCAGAACTCTAGCGCGAGATTGGGATTTGAGGAAGAGGGGGAATGGTGATAATAGAAAACTGGAAAGAGTGAAACAGCGAGCTAATTCAAAATGAGAAAGAGGGATAATGAGGAGCGAGAGGAGAGAGATAGAGAACTATCTATGTATCTATCATCTCTATCTATCTATCTATCTATCTATCTATCTATCTATCTATCTATCTATCTATCTATCTATCTGTCTGTCTGTCTGTCTGTCTGTCTGTCTGTCTGTCGGTCTGTCTGTCTATCTATCTATCTATCTGTCTATCTATCTATATATCTATCTATCTATTGTATGTCTGTCTGTTTGTCATTTCGTCCGCCCATCGGGAGAAACAAGATCGAAGCTCGATTATAAAGTAAATCTTTTCTTACCGAGTCGTCTCGTGATCAAACAGTCTAGACGTTTCATTTATTTAGTATCTGGACTCTGGACTTTCAATCTAACCATGTGAGAGTCAAACCAATCTTTAGGGAGCTAGAGATGTAGGTGGGTCAAAGAATCAAGGGGTCGTGTACTAGATAACGCTCGCAAACACATACAACAACACCAATGTAAACACGGCAAACACGATTCGTTTTTTGGACGTACAGTTGAAACCGAGTTGTTTGCAAGCAGCCTAACGAATAGACAATATAACAAAAGAGGAATGTCTTTGCTTTATAATTAAGGAATGTAATTCTAGAACAGAGCTGAAGTTTGTTCAATGAAATGTTGAGCGCGTATTGCGACATAACTTAATGATATATTGGGAAGCAGCTTCTGACATTTTCGAACTGATTCCACGCCCGCCACAATCAATGCTGGCAGAAGTTCACCCTCGCCATCTTTCTATCACAGAGCATGGTGGTTTCTAAAGCAGCTATTGAGTTCCTGATTTTTAAACAAATTGTTCAAAGACTGATTAAAACAGCAAGGACATCTTCAGTTCGACAAGCTTCATCGTAATATTATAGCTTTTATATAGCGCTACCTTCATGCTTATAGCATACTCAGAGCGCAAGGGTCTAATCTCAACTGTGGACCAGTGGGGGGAGGGGGGTATCTGGGAGAAGGTTTTCCGTGCTGCCTTTAGGCACTCAGTGAACACAACTCTGCTCGAGTCGGGTGTCGAGCCTCGAGCCCCCTTCATAGGAAGCCAAGGTAAGTTCAAGCGTACTTAGCCTCTCGATCACGCTTCCCATAAGTAATAATTAGGTACAGAGTAAATAATGTTACACCAATTGAGTCACTCGGAGAGCATATCTAACCATTTAGGTAATCTTCTTTGTCATTGCCCTTAGAATAGAGTCGAGGACTCTTGAAACTCTAGCCCCTTGGAAGTTTCCATTCATCGGCCTGTCTGAACAACTATTTTTTTTTTCTGGGAGGGATTCGAACAGATGTACATTTTTTTACATCTCCAAGACTGATGGCTCGTATCCCAAGATTACTCGGCCAAGCACACGGATGAAGGCCTAGATTACCAGATCGGGAGTGAGGATGTCCACCATAAAACGGCCTCCTTCAGGAACAGCGTATAGATGACATGGTTGTCGGGGCTTTCTTCCACACCTGTCTAACGTACTCTGTCCTTAAGCACCCCAAAAGGGGGGGGGGGGGGAAGAGTTTGCTTTGCTTCAAAAACGACCTAATCGTCTCCACTAGACTACAGTTCTCACTCGAGCACTGAGAAGTCTGCCCGGGTCTCTAAAAACTAAGATTAGTACTGTTTTATTGATCCTTAATAGAAATTTGTTGTGATTACAAGGACTCTTTTTTTTAAATTTGAAAACGCCAACAATAAAATGTTTGTCAAATGTTTTGACGTCCAGCGCGCCAACCGCACGACCAGAAAGCCACCCAAAAAACAACAATAACATTGCACTAAAGACACAACACACAGACGTCGTGATCCTTTTGTCTATCTTATCTTATCTTATATAATACAGACGTTACTTCAAAAAAGAAGATGGGTTTACAAAGTTATGTGACACACTGCATTCATCCGTAATCTTCGGAATTGAAAAACATTCCGATTATTACAGTGGCGTGGCTAGCCATATGCGGGTGGTGCGGGCATCACGGGGCATCAAGTGGTGAGGGGCACACGGGGCATCAAGTGGTGAGGGCCACACGGGGCATCAAGTGGTGAGGGGCACACAGGCATCAAGTGGTGAGGGGCACACGGGGCATCAAGTGGTGAGGGGCACCAAACAAAGGATACATTTTCTCAGTAAAAGCAACACATTTGAGTGTGTATTTAGTTTCAGGCATTTTAAAAAGAATTCACTGCTTCTTGTAAACTTTAATGACCACTGTGCAATGACAATAATATCAATATTTTCTATTCGAATTATCGTTTTCACGTTAATTAGTTAACGGTAATACTGTCATGTAAACAATATCATGGGCTTTTCTCAAAGTCTGAAAAAAATATGGGTGGCGCGCATAGTGCTAGCTCAGATGGAGAAATTGTCACCTCAGGTTAAAATGCTTAGTAGGTAGGAATCGAAGGGCCCAAAAAGGCAAAAAGGTAAAAATCTGAAAAAGGATCTTAGATATCATTCCTTTTCTCTCAAAGCAGAATCTGGGCACTCAATGGGAATAGCGGACAAGTTAAAAAAAGAATGACAAAGAAAAACAAACTAGTGAATTTCTAAAAGTTGGTGAAACTACTATCTAAGTACAATCCCGAGAGTAGCCGACATGCTCTCCGAGCCAAGCTAGATCCAGACCTAATACGTACATGCCCCTATAAATACAAAACGAACTTATTGCAATAAGATTACGGGCCAAATATTTCTCAATTATTTAGACAATACACCTGACATATCAAAACTGGATCAATTTTCTCAAATGTTAAGGTTACGTTCGCATGAATAACCAAGGGGTATAATCACACAAGAAAGATCTACGGATGGAAATTTATTCTTTCTTGGATGGGATAGAGCTCAAGAAATAATCACCCGATATGAGCAATATCATGATGTGGTAGGTAAAAATGAATTTTTGTCGCCATCCCAACGATTGAATCCTCAGATCGAAATCATGCTAAACACGGCATTCAGAAATACACATCACGTCTGGAGCGAAAGATACAAAGAGGCCTTAACTCTTTGTCGCAGTTTCTTAAGAAACCTCTGAGCCTTTGGAGTTACCATCAGCGCGGGATCTGGAGTTAAAACAAATAAATAAATGGCTGGATGATTCAGTTCAAAATATGGTCTTTTTGTGTGTGCATATTTCTGACAATTGCGATAAGTGTGGTTCTATGCGAGCGAAGTGTTTTTGATAAAGAATTAATTGCAATCAAAGCTGGAAAATGTGCGATTCTAATTTGCAATTAATGGAAAAGAAAAACATTTCTAAAAAAATTGTTAATGGTTTTGCGATCAAGAAAACACGTAAGATTTATTTCTGGTATCTTTTTGTTAAATTAATAGTTTTGTTGCAAATTAGTCATACTTTAACAATGAATACACAAATAGTTCGAAAAAACCAACAACATGTCTTTTACACTGTTTAGTCTGTATAATTCTTGGGGGCGGGGGGGGGGGGCATCATATAACCTAGCTACGGTACTAATTATTATGACACCGGTATTTTTTTCTCCACACAAAATAATAGTTTTATTCAATGTTTATTATGATATTTACAACTAAAATTTAAGAAAATGGATGTAATTTCCAGGCGTTTTTTCACATAACTTTTTAAAATTGTTGTCAGAACTTGAAGCGCGAAGCCGTTGCGCCAAGTGTAGCGTACTGTCGCTCGTGTATGCCTAGTTTGCTATATGCTCGCTTTACTGTTAGACTGTATGGCATACCGTAAGTATCAAATAAGTTACTATTATTATTATAGCTTTTATATAGCGTACTTTCATGCTTATAGCATGCTCAGAGCACTATGGTACAATCTCATTTGTGGACCAGTGGGGGGGGGGGGGTATCTAGGAGTTGGTTTTCCGTGCTGCCTTTAGGCGCTCAGTAAAAAAAAAATATACCCGAATTGGGTGTCGAACCTCAAGTCCGCTTCTAGGTACACAAGATAAGCCAAGTTCACAAGCGCACTTGGCCTCTCGACCACGCTTCCCACACTTTCTGACATAGATCTAATTGTATAAGTCAGTGCTACCTAGGAAATTATGGGTTATACAAACTTAGTACCGTCACAACCCCACAAACATAACCGACTGCCAAGACTACACCCGATGCAATTACACTACCTAGTGCTAAACACATCGATAGGCCTCTAATTTATTATTACACCGGTATTTCTATTTTTTTTAAAAGGAAACCTCAGAATTTGCGATATTCCATTTTAGCTTTGTCATCATAGGAATCCTTGGGCCTTAGGCCTTTTTTCTTTGCCTTTTTTTTTTGAGCTTTTTTTCCTCTTTTTTGGGCCCTCCTGCCTCTTTTTTGGGCCTTCCTGCCTCTTTTGTGGGCTTTTTTTTTCTTTAGATAAGATAAACAGTATTTCTTTTTTTTTTTAAATTGATTAAGCATGTTCGTTTATTAAACAATTTTATCCATGGCTTTTATATTTTTTAAATATTTTTTAAAAATGTTTATTCAGTACTAAAGAGATTACATTGCCAACCACACATAAGTTTACGGTTTACACAACAGTTCACGTTAAAATTGTTCATAAACTGTCCGAACTTGGCGATCACTGGGTTGTCCATTGTCCTCTGCTGTAGACAAAAAGAAGTTTTTGGGATTCTTTCGGAAGGATCTGTCCTTATTTCCAATGGAAGCCCAAAGGTTCCAAGAAGTATAAATGTTTTTGTTGGAGTGATTGAATTCCTGAAACTGTTATGTACCACAAAGCGGGCCAATAAACAGCATTTTTTATTTTTTTTTAAGAAAATAATCCACCGGAAAGTAATAAAATGCATTTTTTAAGCTAATTAAACAATTACTTCAATGTCTTTATTTTAGTTTTTGACTGTGCGCATAAATGTAAGTCTAGGAATACATTTGTTTGTGTGACAACATAAATAGGCGAAGCATTTTTTCCCCAAATATTCAAAGATGCGCATGTCTAAAAGGAGGCTGCTTCTTCCCAAGTGCCACGAAAACATGGAGCTAGCTGCCTGAATCAGCCAGAAAAACCAAATACATTTTAGCACAGGTTAAGTCTCTAACAAG